>NW_024366592.1:13135029-13136055 GCF_014805655.1 Passer montanus
GTCGCGTTCCAAAGAGCGAACGCCGGGGGATGGCCGGGCCGGGGCGGGTGAGGGGCGCTCGGGGGCCGTTGCTGGCCCCGGGCCGAGCGCTGACAGCCGCGTCCCGCCCGCAGGGAAGGCGCAGGAGGCCCTGCAGGAGCGGTACCGCCTGGGTTCCCTGCTGGGGCGCGGCGGATTCGGCAGCGTCTGCTCGGCGACGCGGCTCTCGGACGGCGCCCCGGTGAGCGGCGGGGCCGGGGGCGGGGGGGGGGGGGGGGGGGGGAGGGGAATCTCGTGGAAAACCACAGAGTAACCCGACGTCTCCGGCGCGCCCGGGACTCGCCCCGTGCTTTGGGAGGGGGTGTGGAGGAGGGCGGGCGGCCCCGAGCTCCCACCGCCCCGCAGTGCCGGGCATGGCTCTGGGAGCTCCATTCAGGCGAGGCTGCAGCGCCTGGCCAGCGGAGGCGGCGGCTCCCGGTGCCCGGCACGGCTCCGGGGGGCTCCACTCAGCCGAGGCTGCAGCGCCGCCGCCTCACGAGGCTGCTGGGCCGGGGCGGCTGCGGCTTTAAGAGCTCCCACAATGCCGTGCTGGCGCCCCAGTTCCGTTACATGTCTCCCCCGGTGAAGGGGAGCGAGGCAGCGGCAGGAAGGAGGCGGAGACCCCCCCCCCCCCCCCCCCCCCCCCCCCCGCGCCCCCGCCCCCCCCCGGCTCCAGCTACTGCAGCCGTCCCGCCGGGCCCAGCGCGCCGCGGCTGCTCCCTACTTCCTTGTCCCGGTGCGCCAGCGCTGGGTGGTTTTCAGCAGAAAATTCCTGACGGATTCCTTTGCATAGTCTTTCCACTAGGATAAAGAACTTCTTTTGTAAATCCATAATCACCAAAAAATGTCAAATGGAAACCCGAGCTAACGACTCTGAAGCTTCCTTTGCCCCCTCCTGAAGCTCTTGGAGAGCCCCCAGTGCCCGGCCGGGCAGAGGCAACTCGGGTGAGCGCCCTTGAAGCAGAGGAAAGTAGGAAAAAAAGAGACTCTCTTCCGATTTGCTGGAGG